>NC_064858.1:28338190-28375690 GCF_024139225.1 Suncus etruscus
AATTTTCAGATGTTAAAGTTATTTGTCCATTTCCGAATTCACTTCTGGTTTCAGTGCATCACGATCTGAGATGATTTTTGATACGATTTCTATCCTCTTTATTTTATGGAGGTATATTTTATGGCCCAGCATGTGGTCTATTTTGAAGAATGCCCCCATGTTCAATGGAAAAAGAATGTGTATTCAACTTTTAAGGGATGAATATATCTATATATGAATATATGTATATATGTGGTGAGCTTCATATTGTGAGCTGGTCCTTCCAGCCCTCATCTCTATTGTAAGACCATTATTACAATAATGTCTTTACTTTAAAAAAAAAAAAAAACCATAGATACGTGAGTCTATTCTGTGCGTCTCTCTCTCCCTCTGACTTATTTCACACAGCATAATAGATTCCATGTACATCATGTATAGGAAAATTTCATGACTTCATATCCTGTCAGCTGCATAATATTCCATTGTGTATATGTACCACAGTTTCTTTAGCCATTCATCTGTTCAAGGGTATCTTGGCTGTTTCCAGGGTCTGGCTATTGTAAATAGTGCTGCAATAAATATAGGAGTAAGGAAGGGATTTTTGAATTGTATTTTTGTGTTCCTAGGGTATATTCCTAGGAGTGGTATAGCTGGATCATATGGGAGTTCAATTTCCAGTTTTTTGAGGAATATCCATATTGTTTTCCATAAAGGCTGGACTAGATGGCATTCCCAACAGCAGTTAATGAGAGTTCCTTTCTCTCCACATCCCCACCAGCACAGATTGTTCTTGTTCTTTGTGATGTGTGCCAGTCTCTGTGGTGTGAGATGGTACTTCATTGTTTTGATTTGCATCTACCTGATTAGTGATGTGGAGCATTTTTTCATGTGCCTTCTAGCAATTTGTATTTCTTCTTTATCAAATTGTCTGTCCATTTCTTCTCCCCATTTTTTGATGGAATTAGATGTTTTTTCTTGTTAAGTTCTGTCAGTACCTTGTATATCTTTGATATTAGCCCCTTATCTCATGGGTATTGGATGAATAGTTATGCCTATTCTGTGGGAGGGTTTTGTATCCTAGGCACTATTTCCTTTGAGGTGCAGAAGCTTCTCAGTTTAATATAGTCCCTTCTATTTATCATTAATTCATTTAATAGAATATCCTCCTCATGCCTCTTTATCACTTTATCCCTATTCCCTCTGTCATTGTTTATATCTACTGCATCTTGTGATCAGACTGTTAAATCATCTTCATGTTCTTACATCTCTCAAGACAAGTTCCATTAATCACTACCTTTAAGATTAGTTTTGAATTACATTTATGCTGGTCTTACAATCCCTGTTGCTTTACACTATCATTTGTGATCAAATTGCTTCTTATGTATTCAACTCATGTTCCATTTCACCATCAATACTCTCTTTACTCCATCATCGCATAACTTACAGATATTGTTACAACAGCTTATAGTTTCCACCTCTATTAATTTTTAATATCCTTACTATTTCCCTAAGATTACGACTACCAGTTCAGGATATTGCCACAACTATCAAGTCTGCCTTAGTTTCCACAGACTTGAGAACACTGTATCTGATCCAACCCTGTAATAAAATATTTTCTCTGAGCAGACTATTTGTAAATAGTCATTTCAAAATTTTGATTCTAAAAGTACATGAAGGGCCCAGAGAGATAGCACAGCGGCGTTTGCCTTGCAAGCAGCTGATCCAGGACCAAAGGTGGTTGGTTCGAATCCCAGTGTCCCATATGGTCCCCCCGTGCCTGCCGGGAGCTGTTTCTGAGCAGACAGCCAGGAGTAACCCCTGAGCACCGCTGGGTGTGGCCCAAAAACCAAAATAAATAAATAAATAAATAAATAAATAAATAAAAGTACATGAATTTAGATTTAGCTTATCTATAGTCTCAATTTTTTACCTGTTGCATTAAATAATTAACGATGGTGCTGGATGGAGAAGGATGGATGGAGGGATCTTTCTCTGCCATCCCAGGCCACGTGGCTCCGCAATCCCCATTCAGCTGGCGGGTCCCAGGTTTTGGTGAACGGTGGAATCAGACTCATCCAGAGACAGGCATCAGGAATCATCAACTTTATTCATGCCCTATTCACCACATGTGTCGCCTATATCATAACCTTTTAAGCATTTGCTATTCTTAGCTAGCCCTGCATCTTAACTCCTTTCAGCCATCTTCCATTTGACCTCCATGCTGGCCAAAGACCAAAAGGCGCAAAAGGGCAAAAAGGGCCTAATCCCCTGGGTCAAAGGCCTTATATAACCTTTCAAGACCACTCCCCGGAATGGGAGGGTCTCAGGTAGGTACACCTAAATTCAGGGTGGAGTTACATTTACCCACTTATTTTTATGGATCTTGCTACTTTCACATGATTCAATAGATATATAGAGTTCCACATATATAATGATAGATATTTGTTGATTGTGAAATAGTCACTATAGTAAAGCTAGTTAATATCTATTGCCACACATACTTACAGTTGTTTTCTCATGATGAGAACTTTTAAGATCCACTCTCTTAGTAACTTTCAAATATACAATGCAGTATTATGTGGTCATCATATTGTATATTATATCCAAAACAATTAATTTTGTGTCATTGTTCTTTGAATTTGTATCGTCATTCAATTTTTATTATTTTATAGAGGAAGACATTTCATATTTGTGTTCTAATAGTGCCTGAAGCCCTTTAGGTTGTCAATAAATATTTGTTGGTCCACAAAATGGAGAATAATGGCATTTTACAAAGAAAATTTCAAAACACTAATTAAAATTTCTTAACTTTTCTTGTAGTAAACTGTTTAGGCCCAAAGTTCTTTCCAGATTGGGAATAAATGCAGTGGTATCTCTTAAAAGTTATGTTCTCTAGTTCAGAGAGCTAGGACAGGAATTAAGGTTTTGCAAATAGCTGAGCCTTTTCCATCTCCAACATTTCATGTGATATAGTCTGGAGGTCTCCTGAATAATTCTCAGCACCACAGAACCTGAGCAGAACTGTATCCCTGGGATTTTTCACTGAATCACTGGCTCAGTTAAACCAGAGTTAAAAAGTGCCCATCTTCCAAAAAATGTGTTTTTCACTTCTCTCTTCCCACTACCATTGTGTAATCTAGCAAATGCAAAGGAGATCATAAAAATAAAATAAAAGGGGTCTTGCACTGCAGATTAAAGTAAGGACATCCTGTAGGCAGCAAGGTTCCAAGTCCTCAGGCCCAGAACTATAATTCAGAGACAATTTTTTAGATTGATTTTGTCTTATTTTCTGGGGAAGTAGCAGAATTAAAATTGTGTTGTCATTTGTGCTATAAAAGAACCAAGTTTGAAAGAAGAAGAACCAAGTTAACTGCACAGCAGGACTAATATCCCTCAAACCCTTCATCTGTATCTTGCTGTCCCTTCTAATCCACTTCTACACCCCTTAGGTTTTAAGTCAGATTACATTTTTTTCTGAAATTTCACCAAGCGTTTTAGGTATCCCTAGACCACCATTCTTTATGAAAAGCTGTGGCCGCCATTCAACTGTATAGATAGGAGAGGAAGGTGATACAGAGTGAACAATCAATTCCTTCCACTCTTAATACATGGAGAACCATGAGTCGATGCTTTTAACCACTAAACTAGAGAGATTGGCAGGGTACTAGAATGGGGCATCACCTACACTCCTCTGAAGTTATAGCTCAATGAAGCTTTTTCCCTTTAGAAAGGATATTCAAAATTTTATATGTAGATTTGGGATGTTGTATGACATGCAATCATTAACCAGAAGAATGGATTACTTGCCCTATCTATAAAGCCATTCATTAAGGTCAAAATTTTATTTCTTGTTGAGTTCCTCATTCAGACTTCTATCACCTTCTTCACACTGGAATCCCTGTCTGACAAATAGTGATAGCTTCATAAACTATATTTTTTTCCTTAAATTAATTTGCCCCTATATGTATAAAAGCAGCCGTTTTTGCTAACACTTCCAGTAGTAGCACATATATTAATGCATATATGTCAAGTATATGTATCAAATCTTTTCTATTTTTTTATTTAATCACCATGATTACATGCATGATTCTAGTTGGGTTTCAGTCATAAAAAGAACACCCCCCCTTCCTCAGTGCAACATTCCCACCACCAATGCCCTCCATTTTCATCCTTCCCTATTCATTGCCTGTATTTGAGAAAGGCATTCTACTTCTCTTATTTATTAACAAATCTTTAAACTCATTATTCAAATATTAATATTATTTTGGGGGGGTCACACCCAGCAGTGCCCAGGGGTTAATCCCAGCTCTGTGCTCAAAAATTGTTCCTGGCAAGCACGGGGACCATATAGGATGCCAGGATTCGAACCACCTTCCATCCTGGATCAGCTGCTTGCAAGGCAAATGCCCTACCGTTGTGCCCCCTTAATATTATTAATATTATTATTATTTTAATATTAATATTATTTTTAATTTAAAATTATGGGCATTGCTTTTCAATCAATCTTACAATTTTTATTCATATAAACCAATAGGTTCAACCTAGATTCACAGCATTTTTTTAAGAAGTGGAGTAACCACAATATGCTGTGAACAGAAAATAAGGCTCAAGTCCCCAATTAGAAAATGTTTTCATTAGTCTCAAAAATCTATTAATTCTGTACAGAAAATTCTGACCATAAATAATACTTATCCTGGCATATTTTATGTTAAATAAAGATGATGAAACTTTAATTTAACGGAGAACTTAGAGTATGTTCCTAAATTGCTATGTGAGCTTTCCCTGTGAATTCCATTTAAAGTTCTCCCAAGAATCTTGAGTTTTTATTCACAGGAATCTGTTATTTCACTCGATCACACAGTTGTTAGGTACAGAATTCAGAAGTCAGTCTGACTTTGTGAGTACTTGGCCTTCTACTTGCTCTCTACATGACCTTAGGCGAAATGTAACTTCTTTGTGATTCCATTGTCCCCTTTCAAAAAAAAAAAAAGCATTTTACTTTATTGAACACCATGGTTTACAAAGTTGTTTATAAGATGGTTGATTCATTGGAAAAAAAATTAACAATAATAATAAAGATGGTTGTTTCAATGTTCCAGCACAATCCCAAATCAGTGTGACATTTCTTCTACCTTTATCTCCATTTTCCAGTCCAAGCATTCCCCCTTGACAAGGACAGAATAATTTATTTTATATTGCTTGTTATAACTAAATAGTCATGGGTTTATTAGGAAAAAAAACTTTGCACACCAAATTCTTTTTTTGTTCTGGAGGCTAGTTCTGGCCGGCCAGCATGGGATGTGGGGAAACCCCAGGCCGAGGCCCTCTCCCTAGCTTGGGGAATGCTGGGAAGGCAGGGAGGCTCCCAGCCATCTCCTTGCTTCCTTCTGGACTCCAGGGGCATGCCTGGGTGCTGGCCCAGGCAGCCAGAAAGGTGGGTTCTGGGGGGGACTCTAGAAGGGACCCCAGGACTATCTCCCGCTCCCGCCCAGCACATGAGGGGAAGAGATTAGGGAGAAGGAGGGCGAATTTCTAGCTTCCGGTTCTACACCAAATCCTTTTTTGTTCTGGAGGCTAGCTCTGGCTGGCCAGCATGGGGTGTGGGGAGACCCCAGACCGAAGGCCCTCTCCCAGGCTTGGAGGGTGCTGGGAGGCCAGGGGGGGGCTCCCAGCCATCTTCCTTCTTCCTCCCGGACTCAAGGGACATGCCTGCATGCTGGCCCAGGCAGCCAGAAAGATGGGTTCCATGGAGAATTCTAAAGAGGGTTGGGCTGGGGCAATCACCAGCAACTTTCTTTCTCAGTGGTCTCCATTTTCAAAACTGTGCAGGGAATTAATAGGATTTTTTATGATTAATGTATGTTTTGCAGATGCAGAATGTCCATATTATATTCTGCCGTTGCCTCCTCCCTACAAGCTCATATACAGTTCTTCACGCTCTCACCCCCATTATAACCCCACATTAACCTTTTTTACCTTCAGTTCTTGGTAACTCAAGAAGCAGATAATTATCCCCTCACAAAGCCAACTGCCAAACCACACCCTAAGTGATATGATAGACTCTCAGCCTAAGAAGATCCCAATACTCTCTTGCAATTGATCTACTTTCAGAGGCCTCCTTCCCTCCTTCTTCCTTCATTGTGGACTATTGCTTGCTAAGAGACTCCGTTTCCGAGAAGTCATGCTCACGCACTTTTCCTGATATGTGTCCATCTCCAGCCAGTTATCGACTGCAAGAGCCAAATCACAGACCAAAGTGATGCACCGGATTTAACACCCCCCAACTATTTCAGAGAATACAAGGGATACGTGTATATATATATATATATATATATATATATATTATATATATATATATATATATATATATATATATATACGTATTCCTTGTATTGAGATCTGTGTATCCATGAATTTTGTTGACTTGAATCACATTCTTCCAAAAATAATGTATCTGAGGAACTAACTACCGTATTTGCCGGCATATAAGACGACTGGGCGTATAATACAACCCCCTAATTTTGCAGTTAAAACATAGGTTTAGGCCTATATTCGCTGTATCAGACAAAATGTTCCTGTGCTGCATGTGCTGCATGTGTTCCTGTGCTCATGTACCACAGTGAGCCAATCACAACAAGCAAAGGTTCAAAGGTTCTACTGTAATAGACTTCCTCTCTGACTCTGGCCAATCTGAGCAGGCTTTTTACAGTGTAGATTTGGGTCCAGAACATTGTCTAATTTGCATGCATCAAAAGCCGGCTTGGATTGGCTGAGTTAGAGAGGCGGTTCGCGCAGCCTGGCAGTTATTGGTGCAGGATCGAGTTGGAAAATTCGTTTTGTGGAAATATTCAGACAATTTTCGTTAATTTTCGTTTAGCGGCATATTGAAACATTTTTCGGGATATACTCGGTGTATAAGACGACCCCGATTTTCGGTTGACTTTTGTTTTAAAAGTCGTCTTATACGCCGGAAAATATGGTAATGGGTTTACATGGCAGTGTGGGACATGGATGTGGCTAGACATATTAATGTTTTAAAAACTAGAACAATTCATAGCATTCAAAAATGGCTGTTATCACTGTTACTGCAATTATTAAATAACAAGCAACTGTGTTTTCTCAACAACATATTTAATATTGTTGCTACATATCTTTCTATAGTCATAGATAATGATGCATTATACAATCATTCACTATTTGGGCTCTACTACCCTTCTGCTGTCTTGGCAATGAACCATGAGCCTTGCACCAATTGGAAGGAGAGAGTAGAAGGAAAGTATGACAGAATGCAGATAAGTTGGTATGAAAAGAACACAAGCACTAAAAAAAAAAAAAAAAAAAAAAAAAAAAAAAAAAAACCACTAACAGAGTAAAAAAGGCGATGTTTGTGCTAGTTTTGACTACAAAAAAGTATTTTTTGCTCTGTTTTTGGGTCACATACAGGAGTGCTTAGGGGTTATTCCTGGCTCTATGCTCAGAAATTGCTCCTGACAGGCTTGGGGGACCATATGGGATGCCAGGATTCAAACCACCATCCTTCTGCATACAAGGCAAATGCCCTACCTCCATGCTATCTCTCCGGCCCTGCAAAGAAGTATTTTTCACTCATCAAATACTGATTGAATAGTTTGCTGAGTTCTCTCTTCTCCTCCTAGTTCCCACCCCCCCATGTTTGGGTAATGTACTTCTCTTATGCTTTAAGAGCACAGCTTCTCTAACTTATTAGGCCTACCATTACCTCTTAAGGAAAAACAAAACAAAATTTAAATAAATAAATAAATAAAACCTCAGTGCCCCTCTGAATAATAAACCTTCACTGAGTAAACAAACAGAAAGTGTCCCCAGTTGGGGCCGAGCGATGGCGCAAGCAGTAAGGCGTCGGCCTTGCCCCTGCTAGCCTAGGACAAACTGCAATTCGATCCTCTGGCATCCTATATGGTCCCTCAAGCCAGGAGCAATTTCTGAGCACATAGCCAGGAGTAACTCCTGACCATCACCGGATATGGCCCAAAAACAACAACAAAAAAAGAAAGTGTCCCCAGTTGAACTCAAGTCTATACTGCCCCCATCATTCCAGCATGCTCTCCAGACCAGGATGTCACCCAGTTTGAGAAAGACTGAAGATGTTTTCCATTTTCTAATTTAGAAGATATTTATTAAGTGCATCATTAAGAATTTTGCTTCTCTCTCAGCAAAAGAATTGACATTATTCGAAACACTCTAGGCAGTTAGGAAAGAAAGCTGCCAGAGTTCATCCACTTAACAGAGGCTTTGTTTCATTTTTTTAAGTAAGCAAGAGCAATAATCATTTAATTACTTAACATTTGTCAAAAATTGCTGATTAGCTTCCCAGAGAGTCCAACTACTTTGATGAATGACAGCAAAGCAAGCAGAAAACCAACACATCTGTGTGCATGAAAATTGCTTATCCGGTGTTGTCCCCGGTGTCGTCTTTTCAGCTGGTTCTCAGCACTGGAATGAAAGTTTAAAAAGACAGAACTAAAAACCAACAACAAGGACAATCAAATTGAAAAATCTCTTCAAAACAAAGTATCAGAAGCTGTGGTACACTGCCAAAGAGTTGCTAAGAGGAAAATTTAAAGCAAGCACTCATCAGGAAGTAAGGGCCTACATAAATAATTTACTTACATAGCTTATAAAATTAGAAAGTGATCGACAAAATGAACCAAAAACAGGTAGACAAAGAAGGAAATAAAGATTAGAACAGAAATTAATGAATTGAAAATCAATCTGAAAGATCAATGAAAGCAAGAGTTGCTTCTTTGAAAAAAATAAAGATCAGGGGCTGGAAAGATAGAATGGAGGTAAGGAGTTTGCCTTTCATGCAGGAGGTCATCGGTTCAAATCCCGGCGTCCCATATGGTCTCCCGTGCCTGCCAGGAGCAATTTCTGAGCATGGAGCCAGGAATAACCCCTGAGCACTGCCGGGTGTGGCCCAAAAACCACACACACACACACACACACACACACACACACACACAGACACACACACACACACAAAGAAAGATTAATAAGCCACTAACAAAACTCAAAAAGAAAGTAAGAAGGAGAAACTTAATCAAGAGAATCTGAATTAGAAATGAAAGGGGGAGACTGATACAGATACTACAGAAATTAAAAGGGTAATAAAAGACTACTTTGAGAAATTCTGCCACAAAACAAGAGAACCTGGAAGAAATTGATAAATTCTTGGAATCTTATAACCTCCCAAGGTTGAACCAAGAGAAACTAAACATTACTATTGAGGAAATTAAAATGGTAATCAAGTCTTTCCAAGAATAAAAGCCCAGTCCCAGATGAATTCACTAATAAAATCCATTAAACCTTTCAAGAAACAGAAACACTCCCTAAAAGCTAACATCACCCTGATACCAAAACCTGACAGACATGCCACCAAAAAAGTGAACTGTATGCTTGATGAACACAGATGCAAATATCCTCAAGAAAATCTTAGCAAATAGGATCCAATCATTCATCAAGACTAAGTAGATATCATTTCAAAGATGCCAGAATGTATTAAAATACACAAATCAATCGGCATAATACACCGTATCCAGAAAAAGAAAAACAAAAACCATATGATCATATCAATAGATGCAGAGAAAGTATTTGATGAGGTCAAACAGTCATTCATGATAAAAACTCTCAACAAGATGGAAATGGAAGAAATTTTACTCCATATAGTCAAGGCCATTTACCACAAGCCGACGGCAAATATTATAGTCAATGAAGATAAATTGAAAGCTTTTCCTCTAAAATCTGGTACAAGATAAGGTTGTCCCCTCTTGCCTTTCCTATTTAACATAATACTGAAAGTACTTGTCATAACAATTAGGCAATAAATAAATAAATAAATAAAATAAATAAAATAAATAAATAAATAAATAAATAAATAAATAAGATATCAAGGGCATCCAGATAGGAAAGGAAGAAGTAAAGCTCTCACTGTTTGCAGATGGCATACTATATTTAAAACACTCTAAACACTCTACTAAAAAGCTTCTAGAAACAATAGGTTCATATAACAAAGTTCCAGGCTACAAAATTTACACCAAAAATCAATGGCCTTCTTATAAACAAATAATGATAAAGAAGAAATAGGCACTAAAAAACAATCTCATTTACAATATCATCACAGAAACTCAAATACATCGGTGTCAACTTAACAAAAGAGTGAAGGACCTATAAAAAATTAAACTACAAAACACCATTTCAAAAAATAAAAGAGGACAGGTATGTGTAGACACATACCCTGTTGATAGAGTGGGGGAATTAACATCATAAAAATGGCAATGCTCCCCCAAAGAACTGTACATATCTAATGAAATCTTTCTAAGGATACCCATGACATTGTTCAAAGAAGTGGATCAAACACTCCTTAAATTTACTTGAAACAGGGGCCGGCATGTTGATACTAGAGGTAAGGTGTCTGCCTTGCCAGTGCTAGCCTAGGACGGACCGCGGTTTGATCCCCCGGCATCCCATATGGTCCCCCAAGCCAGGAGTGACTTCTGAGCGCATAGCCAGGAGTAACCCCTGAACATTACCAGGTGTGGCCCAAAAACAAAAAGAAAATTTACTTGAAACAATAAATGTCTAGGAATAGCTAAACAGCCCTAAGAAAAAAGAAGATAAGAGGCATCACTTTACCCAACTTCCCAATTAAATTACAAAGCAATTAAAGTCATTAAAACAACGGGATATTGGAATAAAGACAGACTCTCATATCAATGCAATATACTTGGATATTCAAAGAAGAATCACAGGCATACAATCAGTTAACCTTTGATAAAAGGTCAAGAATTAAAAATGGAACAAGGAAAGACTCTTCCACAAGTGGTGTTGGAACAACTGGTCAGCCATATGCAAAAAGCAAACTCAGACCTGCATATGACACCACAGAGGTCAAATCAAAATAGATTAAAAACCTTGATATCAGACCTGAAACTATAACGTACTTACATGCAGGACAGTGGTTTGAATCCTGGCATCCCGTATGGTCCCCCAAGCCTGCCAGGAGCGATTTCTAAGAATAGAGCCAGGAGGAACTTCTGAGCATTGCTGGGTGTGCCCTAAAATAAACAAACTAACTAAAATTGAGCTCTCATATGATCCAGCTATACCACTCCTGGAACAAAAAAAAAAAAAATACACAATACAAAAATGCCCTCTACACTCCTATGTTCATTGCAGCTCTATTTACAATAGTGAGACTCTGGAAACAACCCAGAGTTGTTTCCAAAAAACAAAAATACAGATGAGTGGCTGAAAAAAAAAACTGTTACTTATACACAATGGAGTACTATGCAGCTGTTAGAAAAAATGAAGCAATGAAATTTGTCAATACATGTTGGACATGGAGACTATTATGCTGAGTTAAATAAGTCAGAGGGAGAGAGATAGATACAGAATAGTCTCACTCATCTGTGGAATTTAAGAAAATAAAAAACAATATTGATAATACCCCAAGACTGTAGAGATGAGGGCCAGCAGGACCAGCCTATGACATGAAGCGTACCATAAAGGTAGTGAGTGCAGTTAGAGAAATAACTACACTAAGAACTATATTGACAATGGTAGTGAGAGAGAGAGAGTAGTAGAATGCCTATCTCAAAAAGAGGGAAGGGAAGGAGAAAAAGCGGGACATTGGTGCACTGAGGGTAAGGTTACACTATTGAAGGGAGGTGTATATTTTGTTACTGAAACTCAAGTGGTTGCATGTTTGTAATCATGGTGCCTAAATAAATTATTAAAAAGAAAAAGAAAGAAAAATGTCTTCTTGATATAAAAAGAGGAGGGCAAATCTGTGCATATTTATATATTTTAATGCATGTATCTGGTTAAAATATGATCTTTAATACTTTATTAATTTCTGCATCTTCAAAGTACTTGACATAATAGAATTTCTTCTCTGTGTATTGTCAATCATCTCCAAATGGTAGGCCTCTTAAAGACTGAAGGATTCATTTGGCTCCAATATGTTATATTTACAGGCAAGGATGTGAAAGAAATAGAACCAAATGAATCTTGAACATGCTTGTGCAGGCAAATACTGAGTGGATCTTTTCTTTTTCTTTCTTTTTTTTTTTTTTTTTTTTTTTACATGGGAGGTAGGGCTTCTCTCTGGGGGAAAAAAAATCATTCTTTTTTAAAAAGTGATACCAAAGACAGGAAGTCCTACATTCTGATTTTTCCTGGCATTTTTTCTGAGAAAAAATAAGCAGGGGACTGGAATGATAATACCAAGTGTAGGGTGCTTGCCTTTATGCAGTCAAGCTTCATTCGATCCCTGGAAACCCATTAGATCCCTGGAAACCCATATGTTCCCCCATGCACCACTAGAAGTAATTCCTGAACATAAAGCCAAGAATAATCACTGAGCATTGCTAAGTATGGCCCAAAAATAAGTGTGTGTGTGTGTATGTGTGTGTGTGTGTATGTATGTGTGTGTGTGTCTCAAAATTTCAGATGAGTGAGATTATTCCTTGTTGAAAATTCTGAGTAGGGCACCTGTCCTCTGAACCTGACATAACAGCTTGGGTGGAGATTATGCAGATAATTTATGGCAAGGGAATAGATAAGGTTGCATTCTGAAAAAATGTTTATGTTTGGAAAGGAAAACACTACTCGAATAAAGATAAATGGTCATGTGGCCATGCTATGGAAAACAATGTCCAGTCTTTTAAAGGAGACAGGCATGAAAATATAAATAGTTATCAATGGGGAATAACACTGCTAGGAAATAGGGATCTAGCTAAGGTTCAGTTGGTTGAATATACTTTTTAGTAAAGGACTATTTGGTATTTGGGGCAGAATAGTGAGGATAGTAATGCATGCTAAGCAGTAAGTGCTCTTCAGCAATATTCTTAACTCTCCTTTTTCATTTTAAATTTAGGCACTATCAGTTATAATGTATATTTTATGCTTTCAGTATTCCAACACCATAACCTCCAGCAGTTTTCCCTCTCCCACCACCACCACCCATCTCTCTGATGAAGGCTGACTTATTTTTAAAACTGTGGGCTTTAAAAAAAAATCTAAATGTCAAGTCTAAACACAGTGAAATGTGAGTAATGAGTTAACTTGATTTTCTTATCCATATTTTGAGTTGATGCCTCATTACTCAAAGTTATACTAAATCAGACAAATAAATTTGGAGCCAAGACAGGTATACCCTTTTTAAAAGTTATGAGTAAATAAAATCAACTTCCATTAAAAAAATTAACAGAGAAACAGAGGAATGCCACATCTATTGCCCTTCTGGGGAAGTTTCTTGCAGTTTGTTCAGAGCTGTGACAGGAACCTAGGTGTAGAAACTCAACCTGCACCTCCAAAAAGGACCCATATCTTTCTCAGAAGTCACTCAGTGCACTCAGGGAACCCTGCCTACACTCAAAGAAATAGGACCATTGGATGAAGATGAAACAAATTCTATAAAATTAAAGGGAGAATGAAAAGGAATTAACGAGAAAGTTATTGACTTCCCAGAAGTTTAAAGTTCTATAAATTAAAATTTGTTTTTAATTCTCCTTGACAAAATGATCAAAAAATAATCATCTCTATTTTCTCAATTACATACTCTAAATACTGACACTTTTTATTGAAAAAATATTGTTCCAGGGCTGGAGAGAGAGAATACAAGGGTTAAGGTAATTGCATTGCATGCAACTGACCCAGATTTGATTCTTGGAAGCACATAAGGAGCCAAGCATAGCTGTGATGACTCCAGAAAACAGAGCCAGGATTAAGCCCTAAACACAATGCTAGATATGGTCCCAAAACAATGTATATGCATATATTATATATTCATTGAAGTTTATTCTCTTCATTTAAGAACACGATAAAAATGTAGTCTCTATGTATACTTATTCGTCAATCAATATAGTTGAGTGGACATTTTCTATAATCCTCTAATTTATTCAAAGTATATGAGCATGTGTCTTTCACAATTTATTTATACTTATGTGAGTAAAAATGTTATGAAAAATTACTAACAATCTAACTTTTAGAATGACTATTTATCGGGCCTGGAGAGATAGCACAGTGGCATTTGCTTTGCAAGCAGCCAATCCAGGACCAAAGGTGGTTGGTTCGGATCCCGGTGTCCCATATGGTCCCCTGTGCCTGCCAGGAGCTATTTCTGAGCAGACAACGCCGGGTGTAAGAAAGAAAGAAAAAGAAAGAAAGGAAGGAAGGAAGGAAGGAAGGAAGGGAGGGAGGGAGGGAGGGAGGGAGGGAGGGAGTGATGGAGGGAGGGAGGGGAGGAGGGGAGGAAGGAGGGAGGGAGGGAGGGAGGGCGGGTGGGAGGGAGGGAGGGAGGGGGGGCGGGAGGGAGGTAGATATGAAGGAAGGAAGGAAGGAAGGAAGGAAGGAAGGAAGGAAGGAAGGAAGGAAGGAAGGAAGGAAGGAAGGAAGGAAGGAAGGAAGGAAGGAAGGAAGAAAGAAGAAAGAAGAAAGAAAGAAGAAAGAAAAAGAAGGAATAAAGAGAAAGAAAGAAGAAAAATAAGAAAGAATAAATAAAAAAGAAGGAAGAAAGAAAAGAAAGAAAGAAAGAAAGAAAGAAAGAAAGAAAGAAAGAAAGAAAGAAAGAAAGAAAGAAAAAGAGAATGACTATTTATCAAATGAAGAATCCAAAAGATAAATATGGAAAAAAGGGACAGGAGAAAAGTCAAGAGTTTTTAGGATATCTGAGAAAGTAGAGGACATCTAGAGAAAGCTGGAGCCTAACTTTTAAACTGGGAGGGAATTATATCAGTAGAAAGAAGATGGTTGGCAGAGATTTAAAAAAAATGTACAGAACTAAATATCCAAGCCAAAGAGAACAAAAATGGAATAATCGATCCAAACTCTAAAATTCTAAACCGAAAATGGGCCAGTTATACTGGCAGACTGAGGGCAAAGATGGTGGTTGTGATACACTCTGGGAACATGGTGGAGGGAGATAGGCAATGATAATGTTGGCCCCGATTCATTGTATGTTTGAAACCCAATTATGAAGGACTTTGTAAATCACAATATTTTCTTTTTTTTTTTTTTTTTTTTTTTTTTTATAATTTTTTATTATGAATTATGAGAACAAAAGATGCAAAGAAAGAGGATAAGGTAAAGTTACAGTGGAAGGACAATCACCCATAACATAATTATCAGAAGAAGTCCCCTTGCTGATATCTTAACTTTGAATTTTCACCAAAAAAAGTTAAGATAAATAAAACAGAATCCATGTGCAATTACTTTTTCCCTCAAGTCCCCAGATTGTAGCACATTATAATATTTCTTAACAGCACACAAGGCAATCTAAAGCCATCAAGCTTACATAACTCCTTAAACATTAGAGGCATAGTGTTTTTTACATTTCCATGTACATGCATATTAGCTTAAGTTAACCTCAAATTTTAAGTGGGTGTGTTTTAAGGATTAGAGTCAAAGGAGCACAGTAAAAACGGTGTTAGAGTGGCAATTGTTGTTTGCATAGGCCACCAAAATATGAGAGGCATGGAAAGGAATAGCCTTGGCCTAAATACAAAGAGATCCTACCCCTGAAGTTTCCTGGCATAAGACCAGCTCTAGGCCTCAGGAAAGTTATCGTTCGCTCCAAGACATTGTCCGTAGCGCCAACACACTTATCACAGAGTCTCTGTTGTTGGTCTCATGTTTCTGTATTAAAGATTCTGGAATCTGCATGTCCTACATTGAAGTCATGATGAGGAGTGCCTTCTCGATTCACTTCACCATGAAAGGGGAATGCAGGAAGCCCTGTCCTATAAGCAGGTTGTTGTTGTTGTTAAGTCTTCTCAGTGTTAAAGGAAGTCTCTTTGAGCAGGACGATGTCTGAGCAGTGGTAGGGTCTTCCGTGGTAGAGGATTGCTTCCAGGTGATGTTATAGACAAACCTCACCATAAATGGGCAATACAGCAAGCCCTGTCCAGTAAACACAGGTCATTGTTCTTGTTGTCTTCTCAGTGCTAAGGGATGTCTCTTTTGAGTAGATCGATGTCAGAGCAGCTGTAGGGTCGTCCCTGGTACAGGAATGCCTCCGGGTGATGTTATATACAACCTTGGATGTTTTGTAAATGTCTTCTGTAGATCAAGGGGTAAATGGAGAATGTCCATTCTTCTGAGGCCTGTGCCAGGTCTTTATGTCAATGTTCAGGGTGTAAGGTCTCATTGTACTACAAGATTTGTGTGTTCCCCTTTCTATTAGATAAGAACTTATTGGTATGTATAGTATTTTCCATGTCAGTGTGCTACGCAAACAAGATATAAAGCCACGTGGTGCTATCAGATATATGGGGGCATAAGAACATTTCCAACAAGACCCATGACTTGGTTCAAACATAAGTATTAAACTGAGGGATTCTTTCACACCAAATTCCATATTGAGCAGTTCACAAAGAGAAGATAAAAAAAAATGGGGGGGATCATCACTGTATAAGAAAGTATTTAGCAAAAGTTATAGCCGTCAAAGAAAACACGCATAAAATGTTGAAAAGATATGTGTCCTTTTTATGCCTTTTAAAATAGTTGTGTGGGTGTTAACTCTAGGGCACCACTTTGGTCTGTGAATTAGGACTCAAGAGTACTTAAGTTAGAAAGGGTAAAAAAGGAGTAATGATGATAGGAGTTAAAGAAGTTAAAGAGAAATATGAACTTATGAAGGGGTATGCAAAAGGGCAGAGTACAAAATGGACATTCTGCATACATAAAAACATAATTCAATGATAGTGAGTATAGTAATGTTTCTTGTGAGAGTACTATTAATGTTTCTTGTGCGCGCGGGGCAATAGCCCCGCGCGATTTTGAAAATGTAGACTGGACAGAGATTACCAGTGCCAGCCAAACCTCCTCCTGCCTGACTCCCGGCTCCCAGGAAGGAGAGATCCTTCAAGAAGCTGGGAGAACAGAAGTTCAGAGCCCCACCCAGACCCTCCCTAAGGAGCCGCATGGATAGTGGGGGAAGGCCTAGGGTCCTTCAAGCTCCACCAAGGGACCCAACTCACCGGCTTGCCCAGGGGTGTGGCCCGGGGAAGCCCTGGAGATCTGGAGCAAGGCGGCAGAGGGGTGCTGGGGTTACCCAAATCCCGCACCCCCCCTAGGCCTGGCCAAGCAGGCCTCCGGCATGGCGTGGGCCTGCCAAACCTCCTCCTGCCTGACTCCCGGCTCCCAGGAAGGAGAGATCCTTCAAGAAGCTGGGAGAACAGAAGTTCAGAGCCCCACCCAGACCCTCCCTAAGGAGCCGCATGGATAGTGGGGGAAGGCCTAGGGTCCTTCAAGCTCCACCAAGGGACCCAACTCACCGGCTTGCCCAGGGGTGTGGCCCGGGGAAGCCCTGGAGATCTGGAGCAAGGCGGCAGAGGGGTGCTGGGGTTACCCAAATCCCGCACCCCCCCTAGGCCTGGCCAAGCAGGCCTCCGGCATGGCGTGGGCCTGCCAAACCTCCTCCTGCCTGACTCCCGGCTCCCAGGAAGGAGAGATCCTTCAAGAAGCTGGGAGAACAGAAGTTCAGAGCCCCACCCAGACCCTCCCTAAGGAGCCGCATGGATAGTGGGGGAAGGCCTAGGGTCCTTCAAGCTCCACCAAGGGACCCAACTCACCGGCTTGCCCAGGGGTGTGGCCCGGGGAAGCCCTGGAGATCTGGAGCAAGGCGGCAGAGGGGTGCTGGGGTTACCCAAATCCCGCACCCCCCCTAGGCCTGGCCAAGCAGGCCTCCGGCATGGCGTGGGCCTGCCAAACCTCCTCCTGCCTGACTCCCGGCTCCCAGGAAGGAGAGATCCTTCAAGAAGCTGGGAGAACAGAAGTTCAGAGCCCACCCAGACCCTCCCTAAGGAGCCGCATGGATAGTGGGGGAAGGCCTAGGGTCCTTCAAGCTCCACCAAGGGACCCAACTCACCGGCTTGCCCAGGGGTGTGGCCCGGGGAAGCCCTGGAGATCTGGAGCAAGGCGGCAGAGGGGTGCTGGGGTTACCCAAATCCCGCACCCCCCTAGGCCTGGCCAAGCAGGCCACCGGCATGGCGTGGGCCTGCCAAACCTCCTCCTGCCTGACTCCCGGCTCCCAGAAAGGAGAGATCCTTCAAGAAGCTGGGAGAACAGAAGTTCAGAGCCCCACCCAGACCCTCCCTAAGGAGCCGCATGGATAGTGGGGGAAGGCCTAGGGTCCTTCAAGCTCCACCAAGGGACCCAACTCACCGGCTTGCCCAGGGTGTGTGCCCGGGGAAGCCCTGGAGATCTGGAGCAAGGCGGCAGAGGGGTGCTGGGGTTACCCAAATCCTGCACCCCCCCTAGGCCTGGCCAAGCAGGCCTCCGGCATGGCGTGGGCCTGCCAAACCTCCTCCTGCCTGACTCCCGGCTCCCAGGAAGGAGAGATCCTTCAAGAAGCTGGGAGAACAGAAGTTCAGAGCCCCACCCAGACCCTCCCTAAGGAGCGCTCATGGTTAGTGGGGGAAGGCCTAGGGTCCTTCAAGCTCCACCAAGGGACCCAACTCACCGGCTTGCCCTGGGGTGTGGCCCGGGGAAGCCCTGGAGATCTGGAGCAAGGCGGCAGAGGGGTGCTGGGGTTACCCAAATCCTGCACCCCCCCTAGGCCTGGCCAAGCAGGCCTCCGGCATGGCGTGGGCCTGCCAAACCTCCTCCTGCCTGACTCCCGGCTCCCAGGAAGGAGAGATCCTTCAAGAAGCTGGGAGAACAGAAGTTCAGAGCCCCACCCAGACCCTCCCTAAGGAGCCGCATGGTTAGTGGGGGAAGGCCTAGGGACTTCAAGCTCCACCAAGGGACCCAACTCACCGGCTTGCCCAGGGGTGTGGCCCGGGGAAGCCCTGGAGATCTGGAGCAAGGCGGCAGAGGGGTGCTGGGGTTACCCAAATCCCGCACCCCCACTAGGCCTGGCCAAGCAGGCCACCGGCATGGCGTGGGCCTGCCAAACCTCCTCCTGCCTGACTCCCGGCTCCCAGGAAAATCACAATATTTTCAATAAAATAAAAATATAAAAACTAAATAAAGTTATTTTTTAAATAAAGTGGAAAAGCCACAGGACAGAAGAGTGTTCCTCTGAAGAGTGAAAACAAGAATGAGACTGAGATTTGAATAAATCAAGCTCAATATAATGGAAAAGAATAAAGTAGGGTTTGACTGAATGCATTGCTTATTTATATGGAATTTATGTTATAGTATTTTGTAGTAAGTGATATAAGTAAATTAGCACTATAGAAATTAGAATCTGGAAAGCACATACAGGTTACATTTGACAGAGCTGATGGCATTATATTTTTCTGTGTGCTTCTTTGCTTCTTTATCCCTACAAATTTTCATGTTTCACAGTACAGTTTCTTAAAATATGCAGGAAATATATGATGAGCAATGAGTATGTTCAAAAATTCACTAGGTACTGCAATGACAGTAGCAAGAAACATGGAAACGGGTCCTCGTGAATCTTATATCCCAATGGGAAAAGAAATTTGCATCACATCAAACCTTCGTAAGTACTCCTTATGGACTCCTCATGGATAAGCATTAGAAAGAGAAGGCAGGCAATTTACTACTAGAGAGTGATTGGGCTCAAGTAAGCTATTTCGATGGGTGGTCAGGAAGAGGGCAGATCTCTCTGATTACAACTCCAAAACAGAAAAAAAGAGAAAGCCATGGGAAGCCTAAATCAGGGGTTTCAAGCTTTGATTGTGTCCAGTGTGTGTGTGTGTGTGTGTGTGTGTGTGTGTGTGTGTGTGTGTGTGTGTGTATGTGTGTGATAGAAAACCAATCTGCTATTTGTCTTCCTTCTTTTTCTGAGAATTTTCAGAGTTGTGTTATAAACCAAGGGCCCCTTCAGGAAATTCACTAGGATAGTATTTGGATTTTTGTTTGCTTTTAAGAATAGGGTGCAGTAAAGGGTCAAAAGTGGAAGCTGAAGGCCAGAGCGGTGGATCAGTGGTAGTGCATTTGCCTTGCATGTGGCTGACCTAGGAAGGACCACGGTTTGATCTCCCCAGCGTTCCATATGGTCCCCCAAGCCAGGAATGATTTTCTGAGTGCATAGCCAGGAGTAACCCCCTGAGCGTCACCGGGCGTGGCCCAAAACCAAACAAACAAAAGAGTGGAAGTTAAAAGAATATACCTGATACTCTTAGAATGGTTTGTTGTAAAATTATGGGGAGCAGTGAACAAAGGAATGTTTTGTAAGAGCTAGAGATGGTATCTCTGGAAAGACAGGTCACTTTATCACCCAAAGTGGGATCATTCTGAATACGAAAAAAGGCAGTTTCAATAGTCATGCCACACTATTTATAAGCTGAGTCTGTTTCAGGCAAATTGAAATATATGGTTTGCATAGAGGTATCTCACTTATAATTCCTTAATATGATCTGAGAAAGCTGACTATAATAAGGAATGTCAACACCTGGAGTGTCTAGGTTCCTTTTCTGGAGTTCCAGTCTATATAAACAATTTGGTCTTTCTTTAATCTTGGTCTTTTCACAGTGTCCAGGGTCCCAAAGGCCACATTCAATAATACTCAATGGATATTCAGTGGATACTGAATGTCAATGGATATTCAGTGGATACTGAATGGATAATACTCAATAATACTAATTGGATATGGGGTCATAATCTATATATAAGAGACAAATAGAAACTTTAATTTAATGCTGAATGAATATTTTTTCCAGATAGCCTCCTTCCATACACACTCCAGCTGTACAGAACTGCATAAATACTAAAATTTAAAACTAATCAGTTATAAATAAATTTCTCTTTTCATTGTTCTTGATTTGGGCCCCACTTTGTGATGCTCTGTGGTTACCCCTGGCTCTGTACTCATGAATCACTCCTGGAAATTCTGTATTATATGGGGTGCTCGGAATCAAACCCAGGCCTGCCACTGCAAGGCAAATACCCTACTCACTGTACTATTGTACCAATCCCTCTCTATATTTTTTGTTTGTTTTTGTTTTGGGGCACCCAGAAGTGCTCAGGGGTTACTCCTGGCTCTGCACTCAGGATTCACTCCTGGAGGGCATGGGGGACAATAAGGGATGCCGGGGATTGAACCCATGTTGGCCACATGCAAAAAATAATAATGCCCTACCCACCCCTTTTTTTTGGTCTATCTCTGTTTACTTTTTTTTGACATTGTTTATTATGACCAAGGTGAATTATGAATCTTTCACTGTAATATTTAAAGTACATATTGACAATGGATCAGGGGTATTCCCACCACCAGTGATGTCCTCCCTCCACCCTTGTTCCCAGCATGCATCCATATCTCCCTCATTTGCCCCCAAAATACTAGTGTAACTGCTCCCCTCTGTGTATAGATTGTTGTAGATTAGGTATCAATTCTGTTGTCATTGACTTTAGGTCTGGTGATTAAATCTGATCGTTTTTTATTTCCACTCAATGTTCATACTTCTGTTTAGTCCTGGTACCCTCCATTTCCCCCCCTCAATTCATGAGGCAGAACAAGATGTTTCAAGTTAATGTGGTTCTGTTGTAAAAAAAAAAATCTGGAAGGATACAGTCTAGAAGAGGTTATAAATATCAATTTAAAAGAAAAAAGGAAAAAAAGAAGAAAAACAAAACAAAAACAAAGAAACAAAAACCCAGCAACTACCAAAAAGAGCACTTAGCTACTAAAAAACAACCACCATCATATAATAACCACGAAAATAAAAGAAAATTTAAAAAATGAAAAGAATAAAAAAAGAAGAAAAGAAAAAAAGAAAAGAGAAGAAAATAAAAAAAGAAAAAACAAAGGAGGGCTTGTGTGGCAAGGTTTTGTGCTTTTTTATTTCAATAAAATAAAAATATAAAAAATAAATAAAATTATATTTTAATAAAGAAGGTGGAAAATCCACAGAATAGAAGAGTGTAAGTAGGTATTGGGGAAATTAGAAAGGGAATTCCATTGGCCTAAGAGATACAGGGTTTCTCTGTCCTTAAAGATTACTGCCAGGGGAACAACTACAGGCTCCATACATGCTCATTTTCACACCCAAAGGTCTTTTTATGGTGACAGGAAACTTTGCACCCAGTTGTGGATGATAAAATCAGGCCTTTGTAGCTAGAGATCTTGGTATTTGTACAGGTCATAGGACTAAGGCTAGGATAGAGTCTTTCTTTACAGTTCTAGAAGTTCTCTTCCATCACTGTTGTTGTAATCAGTCTTCTGTAATTAGTGGTCTTCATTTTTCCTGGATCCTAGGGCAAAGCCTAAGATGGAGTCTTTCATTATGGTTCCAGAAGTTCTGCTCGGTTGCAGTTGTCAAAGCCAGACCTCTGGAATTAGAGATCTTGGTTTTTGTACTAATCCTAGGCCGAAGCCTAGGCTAGGATCTTTCTTACTGGTCCCATAACTTCTGCACAACCATGGTTGTCGGAGTCAGTCTTCTGTAGTTAGCGATCTTGGCTTTTGTACAGAACAAAAGATGACATGTCTTCTGATTTCACCTGACCGTTAAGTGATGAGACAGGGTAACCTGCTCTTAGATCAAGTTGTTGCCATTACCTCATTGTCAGCATGTCAAATCAAAACTTTGCAAGCTGGTGCCAGAGCAGTATTAGGAATTTCCCTGGGGGAGTTTGGTTCCTGGTGCTGTTGTAGGGAACTGTGTGGGTTCTATGTCATGAGATCTGAGCCCCCCCCCCTTTTTTAAACAGATCCATAAAATATCAATCATCTTGTTCTGCCTCATATTTCTATGTCTTCCTACAAACTGTGAGAAAGAGGGTATGGGACCTAAGGGTCAAGTGGTCTCGGACTCTGAGTATAAATAAAAAATGGTCAAACCTAAATACCCAAACCAAAGTCAACGACAATAGAATCGAGAGACCCAAACTACAACAAGCTATACACAAAAGGGACCAACAACACTAGAAGTCAAGAGGGCTGAGGGCTGAGGTATAGGAGGCATGCTAAGAACTAAGGCAGAGGGAGGTCAACACTGGTAATGGGAATGGCCCTAATTCACTGTCACTAGGTACCTGAAATACAACTGTGAAAGACTTGTAATTCATATTAGTCTCAATAAAAATTATTAAATAAAAGTCTAGAAAATTATTCTATTTATATAAATATAATGTTTTTAAGATTTATTAAAGTAGATAATAAGAGCCGGAGAGATAGCGCGGTGGTAGACCATTAGCCTTGCACGCAATCTATCCAGGACGGATGGTGGTTCAAAAACCAGCATCCCATATGGTCCCCAGTGCCTTCCAGGAGCGATTTCTGAGCGCAGAGCCAGGAGTAACCCCGAGTGCCACCAGGTGTGACCCAAAAATAAATAAATAAATAAATAAATAAATAAATAAATAAATAAATAAATAAATAAATAAAGTAGATAATAAATGTTCAGAATTCTTTTGCTACAACATACATGAAATTCACCTAATTTTTCATTTGGTGATAGGAAAAATGAAATTTCTCTGCAAGTCACAAGTGTCAACATTTCAAACATGAAATGGTTAAGTGGTTAAATATACTGATGGATAGAATCAAAGTATATTCTACTTTCTAGAATTCTCATGAGCAGTTTAGAAATGTTATCATAGCATATTAAATGTTATTATACTGATTATTTGTCACGTGGTTAATTATGCTTAATGCAAAATGAGAGTTTACTGCAACTGATTATAATTGGGTGTATTGGTTGCAGCTAGAATGTATAAGCTGCAAGGTTTTACATCTTAGCTTGGTCTGTGAAAGAGAAAAGTTGGGCAATGATTTTGTAACATTAATTAGGTCATGGATTTGCCGCTAAATTTGTACAAGTTAAGCAATTATATATATATATATATATTATACATACACATATACAAAAACATCAAGACTAATACATGCATAGATATTTATCTGCAAAATGTAAGACCAAAGACATAACAACTTGCTGAGGCAATTTGACTTTCTTTTGCTACTTGATTTTTATATTGTTGTTTTGAATGCACTTTTAGATCACTGAATGCAGAGGTATAACTGGAAATGTTATATATAATTAAAATCACAATACTAGTTGAAATTGCGAGTTGACGAAAACCTCTGAGTTGCATATGTTTCATTGGTCTAGACATCAAAGGATGAAAAATAAAAGTCTATTAGCTGAAGAGGGTTACAAAATATGGCATCTTCAGTGTCCTTGAACAGTGCAGAATGCTTTCAGAATGTCAGCATATCTCTTGTCCTTCAGTTTTCCTCTAGTCAATAACAGCATTTTTAATTAATTGCTCATTTTGGCAGTTGTGATTATCTCAAATCTTATCATACTTTTATCCTCTTCTGTGCAAGGAGCAACTTTCCAAATTCACATGATCTTTTCAAAGTAGAAGAATTTTTCAATTGAATTTAATTTAAAGTATTTTTTGAATTGAAATGTTTGATACCTCATTTAAACAAGATTTGACATTTTCATTTCCTATACTTTCATGTTCAGTTTTGACACACAACTTTACCTTGTCCTGTTCAGTATTTTGATATTTGAGTTGAATAAAAGAAAAGAAGGTTGAGACTTGGGAAGAGTAAGAGGCATTTTAAATGGAAAAATAATTCAAAAAGTCTACTAGTCAGGAGCTAATAATTTGTGTTGTATCACGAGTAAATAGAGAACTAAAATCAACAAGAATATAACTTTGGGCCCAGAGAGATAGCACAGTGGTGTTTGCCTTGCAAGCAGCCAATCCAGGACCAAAGGTGGTTGGTTCAAATCCCAGTGTCCCATATGGTCCCCTGTGCCTCCCAGAAGCTATTTCTGAGCAGACAACCAGGAGTAACCCCTGAGTACTGCCAGGTGTGGCCCAAAAACCAATATATATATATAGCTTTGATATCTTAGCTTTCTAAAAAAATGTCAAAAATTCCTTTTGGCTGTAGTAGGCTAAAAATATAAGAAAAGTCAGATAGTGCTTAAAACCATTAAATTAAGAGGGCCACTTCACTTAGTTAAAAGATGGTTCTACAAGACCTAAGTTTTATGGTGTTAGTTAGGATGTAGATGCACTGGGGCCTTTATAATTGGCAGCCCATCCCAGTAAGATGAGAGGAGATGAAAGGGCTTCTGGCAGGCTGAAATTAGTCTGGCAGATGAGAGAAGGTTTGGTGTATGTGACTTCTGAATGGTGACTTTGAGTCATAGAAAAAGGGCTCAGCTGATTGCTGAAGGTTTTTATTTAGGAGTGGAAATGAATTTATGTTTGATATTCTGGAGAATTTATTGGTAGAAAGAATAGGACATCCATATTGTTTCAATTACAAAAAAAAAATAACTCCCTCTAATAAGGACCAATCTACATTGGAACTTCCTGTCTCACAGTTTGTCACTGAGTCCCTTGCTTCTCAAGTATGTTAGTCAGAACTAAACCTTTCAGGAACAAAATGCAAAGGGGAGTCTTTTATTATGTGGGAGCTTGCTTTTATGATTCCCCAAGAACCTCATTTCTTTATGATTCCTTAGATTTTGGGGGTAGTTGGGGAGAAATATTTTATTACAGAGAACACACAAAGCAACATTCTGAATTCAATAACTATGCCATTTGTGGGAGGCAAAAAACGTACTTGTGGACAACTCAAGACCCAAAAAAGTATGTAGCAAATAATGTAGTTTTTTAACTTGGGTTTTCTCTGTTAAGACATTTGTGAATGCAGATTTCTGCTGGTGATTATTGTACTGTGACATTATAATTAGAATTGGGTAGGACTCATAACATACAGAAAAGAAAACCTAAAAATGTTGAAATTTATGTGAAGTTTTATAATTACTGTCAGTGCAAAATCTGAGTTTTAAATAGGGCAAATTAATTGAATTGAGGCATACTTTTACAGAAAGAATTGTTACATACCATCTCTCTTCCAATTAACATATAACACAGTGTTTCTAGAGAAAAATGGGGTTGAGTCTGCAGTATCAACATGGAAAAAATAAGCTACTGTGGAATCAAGAACACAAAAAAATGTATGGATGAATTAATCCAACATTGTGATCATCAATAAGCCAAAAATATAGGAAAGGGGTTGAGGTATTTGCTTTGCATGCAGCTAGCCTCAATTTGATCCCCAGCACCACAATAATCCTCAAACACTGAAAAGAGTGACCCTTGAGCTTAAATCCAAGTGTGGCTCAACCACACACACACACACACACACACACACACACACACACACACACACACACTTGATTACTATTGAGAAAAGATAGTAAAATGAATTATTGTGACTCCTACAATCCGTTACAATGGTAGGATGTTAATGCTGGTAAAATTCACTCTGGGAACCTGAAGATGCACAGAAGAGAAAAATTAGAAACTCAAGGGGATGTCTGGGAAAAATCATCATAGAATCCCTAGATGAGTGCAAAGAAAAAAATGACAGTGGGGTGGGGTGAAGATAATCTAACAATGGAGTGGAATGAAGATAAAATATGGGGGTGAAGTGAAGATCATTTAACAAGCAATTTCGTTTTCCTAAGAGTTGTCTATAAACAAACTTTGTTCACCTGGACTTGAAAAGAAACTACAAGGAAAATCTGCTGAAGGCACTGTATTAATACATTATTAGAATGTACATAAATCCAAATATTTGGGCATTTTCTGTTTCTGTTTCATGGTTCGTACTCAGTTCTAATTATACTGTCATAAGTGAAGTAATCACCAGGAAAAATCTGCATTGCACACAACAGTTAATGGATCAATCCCACATTTAAAAGCTCAATTACTTGGCGGGGTGGTGCTTTGAGTTGTTCACTGTTCTGGGTTGTTTTATTCCCCCTAATGGAATACTTACTAACGTCAGAATGGTAGCTGTGTGTTTGTGTGTGTGTATGTGTGTGTGTGTGTGTGTGTTTGAACATTATAACAAAATATGTTTCCCTGACTACTCAGAGAATCAAAGGAATCAAGAAATAAGAGACTTGCAAAGTCATCAAAAGACTTTGTGTTAATGAAAATATTAGTAACTTCTGAAATAAAGACAAAAAATCTCAATAGTGGATGGTAATAGGAATATGCTTCTTCTCGAAAAAAAAATCAAGTTTAAGTCTTTTTAATGGATTTCCACAGTGTGAGTCAAAGATTCAAACTTATTCTATCTGTGACTCTCCCATATTTCTACAAACCTTGGGGCCCTACCATTTCAGGCAGCAAATGGAGAGAGCTTGGAGAGATAACACCTTCTTTCGGGCTTGGGTCACTTTCTATTGGAGATGGCTAGAACACACCCCATCTACATGAAAAGAAAGCTCCTTGGACCAATGCTTTCCAGAAGCAATTTCATCCATGAATGGGAGGTAACTGCTGTCCAGCTTTGTCCCTGCAAAGAGAAACTAAAACATGCTGCATGAGTTTCTTTTCATTTTTTTGAATTATTTTCCCTTTGACAACCATTAATAACTTTAATTATTACTGATGTTCCTGTTGGAGGAATGTAAAAATTGTTGTACTTGCTCTAATCATCAGGAAGATATTGTAGTAATCTCAATCTCTGCTATATTTAGAGTTAGCCATCTGCACTCCATATGTAATCTCTAATGGTCTTATTATCCATCAGAACATGAAGACACACTATTAAAATTCTGAGTGATGACGCTCTTTCAATCAAAATATAAAAAATGTTCTAGAATGGAGAAAGGTCAGCTTGTCTTTTGGATTCATTAGTCAGTAGCATGTGAAAATTCTCCATAATATTTATTTTGAACATATGTTGATAAAATATTTTATAAATACATCTGAAATGTTTTTCCTTTGCCAATTTCCTACTTTAATATAACCACTAGAAAAATTACAGTTCATGTTGGCATTCCCTTGCAGTTTTCCTTGGAACTGTTATTTGAGATGGCAGTGATTATGCAGTTTACAAACTTGCATAAAATGCTGCATTTCAGGCAATTGATAATAAATATTGACAGAAACCAAGAAAGCAGAATGAGATCCTGCTGAAAGTAGAGTGACTTAAGATAAAGTAGGTAAAAAATGATCAAAATTTAATTTAGAGAGTTAAATTTTGCTGCCAGATGTTCAATAATCTAGATTCCATTTTGGCTTTTTCTTACTTGAGATAATGTTGATTTACAAAATTACATGTTTTCAGAGTGCAAGTTCACACCTACTCAAATCTGTTACCACACCACATTCACCGCCAAAATGCCAGTCTTCCTCCACTGCAGACCATTGGACCTGCACCCTGTCTAGTAATTTGAGTTCTCCAAGCAGAACCAAAGAATTTGTTTTCATTGAGGACTGGCTGTTTCTTTATATTGTTTCTTTGTATCCCACAGAGGAGTGATATGATCAGTATTGCTCTTTCTCCTCTTTTCTCCATAGCTTTGATATTATTAGACATGCTGATAGCATCGAGACAGGAGCATTATTCTAAACCATGGTACATGACTGGCATGAAAGAAGGTACAATTGGGAAGGCATTTATTTGGAAGATCATCTACTGAGGTCCACTCCTAGATGCCAAGTCCCATGTGTTCCAGGCACTATGGTAAAGAAGGAAAAGGCCCATAAGCCACCTGTTCCAAAGCAGAGGTCACCTGGTGGTGGAGTCATCTAAAGAATACAATTAGCAAGCAGGTGCAGTCTGATAGGAGCCTTACCAACCACGTGGCAATTAGACAAGAGCTCAATCTCAATCATGGGACTAGGAGGCCCCACAGCGATTGCCCTGAAGTTCTTACTGTTTGTTTTGCTTGGAACAGCTCCCTGGGTAACGGCTTGAGACAGAGGGAGTTCTGGAAGTCTTATCTGTGAGAGCTTTTAACTCGCTGTTTATCAACTGCACTTGTGGGAACAGAAAACGTGTTAAGGGTGGATGACTAAATGTGCATTTTAAGTACTGGCTGGCATTTTAACTGCTGCCCATGGCAAACAAGTACCTGGAGTATATGCCAAGCATTCCCTCAGTATGCAGTCAAAAGAATGCATTTGTTTGATGGTACTTGGGACCCAAACCACATTTTCAGCTAAAGTGTATGTGTCCAGCAGTATTTTCAGAGTCATTACTGTCCCTGCCATTAAGCAATGAGCTGTGCCACCAGTTCTCACCACAAGGCCATGTCCTCAGTTGTGTACTGGGCAACAACTAGGTCATTATCTTGTTGGATTTTGTGCCCTTTCTAAATGTGACCTTTCAGTGACATTTTCAAAGCACTGAGAAGCGAACTTATTCATGTGATTCTCTTTAAAGTCACATGGTGCACATTGCTGCCACTTTGCTTGGGAAAATGAGATAAAGGTGCTGCCTTCCTTCAGAAGAGACATGAAACGGTTACATGGTGCACTTTTATATGTGGACACACATCTGGAGCTCCTGACAGAACTGTTGTATGGACGCCAGGTCCTGTCAAAGGTTCTATTGCCAAATAATTTTGAATCCAGAAAGATGACAACCAGGTGAGTGAAATGATTCTACTTCTGGTAGCCTCAGTTTATGGCTTGCTATGAACAGGCATTCCATTTCCAAAAAGTGTTTGATTCCCTAATAAAGACCTTTACACTACACTCTTATAATCCACATTAAAATTCTGTATAAAGCATGCTGTTAGTCTTCCGTTCAACAAAAGGAGAAATGGAAACCAATAGGACTACATGAACCACTTGGAACAGTGGAACCAGGGCCCAAGATTGCCCAGAGAAATCATGGCTTTATAGTTTGGTCACAATGTTTTGTATTAAAGAGAATGTCTTTATTTGAAGCCATGTGGTCACTCTCAGCTCAGTAAAGTAAATATGAGAAATCTCTACATTGTGTTATCAGTGGCCTGGATATGTCATTGAACAATTCGCTGATTGTCTTAGTGGCCTGGATATGTCATTGAACAGTTACACTCCTTAAATAAAAGAAAAAAAAAAAACAGGGTCCTCTCTTTCAATGACTAATGTATACATTTTGTGAAGTTCTTATTTTTAAAAGTAACAATAAGGGACGTGACTTCAAATAGTCAGTATTTTTTCCCTTCAAGAACTCACACAGAAAGACACACACACAAACACACACAGCCTGTTCTTTAAACCTGATAAGACCTTGATCTGGTTTAGCAGGTTTCACTTTATCTTTTATTATTATTATTATTATTATTATTATTATAGCAGATTTTATTTTAAATGGAGACACTGAAGCATACAAAATTAAATTCTTCAGAAGTAGTATACTAAAGTGCATCAGATTTCCTCCAAAGATGCAAAACTACAAAGTTTTACTTGCCAGAATATTTCACTTTGCCCTGGCATGACTAACAACATTCTACAATTATTCTCCTGAGAGCTCAGGAAATGCCTTAACTGGTCCATTTTGAATGCTAGTGGAGTTGTCTCACTGAACATCTCTTTCTACTTCAACTCAATGCTAAATATTTGTCCAAGTGCCAACAGGGGCAGAAGACTGGGACTTCACTCAATTTCTATGATAATTATTGTCCTTATTGCTGACTAATAGTATGTAGCCAAATTCCATCTAAGATATACCTTCATTACAACATACTTCCAACTATCAGCAAATAACATATGTCCACATCTCAGACCCTCTGCCTGCTCCTTTAAACAATTGATTGCAGCTGGAACAACTCTACACATCACACCTCACAGTGAACACACTTATACCTTCTGTCACTGGGTGAAAACAGCCATGAAGGACAAGAGCAACACCCAGACTAATCCCTCATTATGACATACCCAGAAGGGAGGCTGTGGTGCAGGGGCAGGGAGAGGACCAAAGCCCTCATGTGCCCCATTGTAAACCACTGAGCTTTACTGATGTTCAGAAACAAAATCAAAATAGTCTAGTAATTGTTTTTTGTTTTTTTTTTTTTTTTGGTTTTTTGGGCCACACCCATTTAATGCTCAGGGATTACTCCTAGCTAAGCACTCAGAAATTGCCCCTGGCTTGGGGCGACCATATGGGACGCCGGGGGATTGAACCGCGGTCCTTCCTTGGCTAGCGCTTGCAAGGCAGACACCTTACCTCTAGCACCACCTCTCCGGAAAAATAGTCTAACAGTTCAATAAATTCAAAGTGTTTTGCAATGTATATGCTCCCTGGTGATACTGTTTCCATGTTACCTTTCATCAGTTAATTTAATTTTACATGAGTAGCAGTGGGGACACCATGAAACTGGAACTTTATCATCATATTGAAAACTACTTAGTGTATTAGTTTGTTCCTTAAACTAAGTTTTTTTGTTATTGTTGTTGTTTTGTTTTGTTTTGGGGCCACACCTGACTCCTGGCTATGCACTCAGAATTGCCCCTGGCTTGGGGCACCATATGGGACACCGTGTGTAAGTCAGATGCCTTACCACTTGTGCCACCACTCTGACCCCTGGACTAAATTCTTATATTACTCAATGATCTGATAATGACTGTTGCAAAGGAATATAATAAAAATCTGAAGAGCCAGAACAATAGTGCAGTGACCAGGGTACTTGCTTACACATAGCCAATCAAATTCAATCCATGGCACCTCATATGTTCCCCCTAGTCTGCCAGGAGTGATCCCAGAGTGCAGAGAAAGGAGTAAGCCCTGAGAACCACACCAAGTGTGGACCCTAAAACATACATATATATATATATATATATATATATATATATATATATATATATATATATGACAACCACAACTGAATTGGGAATGAGTAAGATAGAGGGGGTAAAGTCCTTGGAGGAGGAAGACTGGTACACAGGTGATGGAATTATGTCTCTGAGATATAATTATTATTAATTATTAATAACTATTAATACTATAAGCCAAAAATATAAAATTAAAGAAAACACACAAAATTTTTTTTACTTCTACTACCTATTTGACCATATTCAAACCTCACTGAGATTTTGTCTATCTGGAGTAAATGCATAATTTCATATATAATTCTACTAGTATTAAAAACAATATATCTATGTAACTGTGTAGCCTACAATTTATCAAGATATAGGACATATTCATTTCAAATAAAATATTCCTGCTCCCCTCTTACTTAATAACTCGTCCGCATCAAGTTCATTATTCCTTCTCTTTCCTTTAACCTACAACTCTGTTTAAGTGAAATCCTATAGCACCACTCATGAAGTGCTCTTTTTCAAGGGTGCCAATTCATTTTCATTGCGGAGGAGGATTTCAAAGAATGAACAGCACATTCCATCTATACTCCTGCTGTTGGGCTCTGTTTACAGGTTTCGGTGCTGTGACTAAATTATCTACCAACATAAGATACATATGAAATCCAAAAATGTGTAATACTTTTTTGTTTTGTTTTGTTTTGTTTTGTTTTGTGTTTTGAGTCACACCCGTCAGTGCTCAGGGGTAACTCCTGGCTCTATGCTCAGAAATTGCCCCTGGTAAGCACTGGGGACCATATGGGATGCCCGGATTCGAACCACCATCCTTCTGCATGAAAGGCAAATGCCTTACCTCCATGCTATCTCTCCAACTGCCCAAAAAATGTGTAATACTTTTGTGGGGACTTTTTCTTTCTATATTTTTCTTCTTTATATTGTGTTTCCAGTTCTGAGAAATAATAAACAACTCAGTGTAAGTTTAAAGCATATAGTGATGGTCTGATTTATACATATTGTCATAAGATTACCAGAAGGACAGAGGACCAGGACTCCACTGAACAGTTAGTTTAATTATTGTCTTATTATACAGAAAGAAGAAACTAGGAAAGAAATATTCTCTTAGTGTTGAGACTTCTTAGGATTTATTCTCCACTTTCTACTTATCACACAATAGTGTGTACATGATATTGTACATTGCAGCTCTATTTACCGTTGAACAGAAAGTTTGTCTGTTGACAAACTTCATTTATTTTTCTTCTCTCCACTATCTCTGATAATCACATCTTGATCTCTTTTTCAAATGAGTTCGCCTGCATTTTTCATTAGATTCTCCAGATAAAAGAGATTATAGAGTAATACACTCAAGGTCTATGTACATTTTTGCAAGTAACAGGACTTCCTTAATCTGTGGTAGAATATTCCATTGTTTATCTATGTACCCACAACTGTACCTCTTTACTCATAAATGGGCACTTAAATTGTTTGCATATTTGGATATCAAAAACAGTGCTCCTATAAACTTGAGGGGTGAGGAGAAGTCAGGTTTTTAGTTAATGTGTTGGTTTTTCAAGATAAAGACACCCAGAGAATGGGAAAAATATTCACACCATGTATCTAAATAGAATGATATAGTTAATATACAAATTATGTAAGGAACTAATATCATATAAGTGAAAAATTGTCAAAAGCGCAAAAGAAGGCTTGACAAATTAGAATAAGATCCCAGAAGTATAATTTATGGAATTTATGATGGTACTCTTTTTTTATTTTAATAATATAATTTTTATTTTGATCATAGTGGCTTACATATTGTTGACAATAATATTTTAGGTACATATTTACATAAAATCAGGGGGATTCCCATCACTGATTTGTCCTCCCTATACCTCCATTCTCATCCTACCTCCCATATCCTCCTCCCTCACCCCCGGGGTTGCTGAAATATGTGGTCCCCTCTGTACCTAGCTTACTGCTTAGTAGTCTTGCACCTGTTTGGTCTTGGTGCCTCCCTTATTTCCCCCTCTAACTGGGAGGCAGGACTAGATCAAGTTATGTGGTTTTGTTTGAAGAAGAAAAAAGTAATAAACTGGGGTAAAAGTCTAATATGCCGAAAATGCGCAGAAACCTTCTAGAGGCTCTCATCATCGGTTTGAGAGATGAGGGAGAAAAAGAAGGTGAAACACCCCAACAGTACAAAAAGAAGTGTCAAATATCCAGTGAGGACTCCAACAGTAACGATAAGCACCACAAAACAAAAACAAAAACAAAAACAAAAACATGGTCTTGAGATAAGAACATGGCAGAGCACATAAAGAAAGAAAAGAAAAGAAGAGAAAAAAATAAATATAAATAGGGACAAAACTTCAATAACCACACCAAAACAAAGTAATCGACAAAAATAGATAGGTAAATAAAAATTAAAAATAATAATAATAAATGAAGATAAAAAATAATATATAAAAAATAAAAAGTGTTTTATGCTTTTTGCCTTTTTTTTCCCTCCTGCACTGACACAGTAAATATTGGGGTCATTCGAAAAGGAATTCACTTGGCCTAAGAGATATGGGGTTTTTCCACCCTTGGAGTATATTGTCATGGGATTAACTATAGACTTCGTTCAGGTTCATTTACTCTCCCGGCGGTGCTTTTGTGGTGTATGGAAGACTTCTGCTCCATCCTGGGTGATAAAATCAGACCTCTGTATCTAGAGATCTCAGTATCTGTACAGGTTCAGGAGTGGAACTTATGACGAAGTCTTTCTTTGTGGTTCTAGAAGTTTTGTTCATTTTAATCCATCTTCTGTGGTTGGTGGTCTTGGTCTTTGCACTGATCCTAGGATGGCACCTAGGATAGTGTCTTTCATTGTGTTTCCAGAAGGCCCATTCCATTGCAATTGTCTCTACCAGACTTTTGGAACTCTTTTTTTTTTTTGAAAGTGAATAAGGGTCACACCTGGCCATGCTCAAGACTTACTTCTGGCTCTGTGCTCAAGGATAACACCTGATGGGCTCTGAGGACAATATAAGGTGGCAAAGGATTAAACCCCAGTAGGCTGTATGTAGCTGTACTGAGCCTCTTTTATTGCTGTACAAATTTACAATCCCATGGTAGACAAGAATCCTTGTTTTAAAAATATCCTGATAGCAGACATCTTGTCTTAATTTTACATGGCCATTTTCATGGGCATGAGGGAAATTTTGTGGCTTTGATTTATATATCCATTTTATTTGCTGCATGATTTTTCATAATAGCTTTGGAGGAGCAATGGAGACCTTTAATTCTGTGGAATCAATGAGTAATATCTCTTTTCATTTATAATTTTTGGGGTACCTATTCTTTTCTCCTTAGTCTAGGTAAATGTTTTCTGTTTTACTTATCTTTGCAAATATCACTGTCTTTTGTGTAGAAGCTGGAATTGCTTTTTTATCATTCATATTCTAAAGAATGATGTTAAAAGAAATATTTCTCAAAGAAATGCTTGACTGAAGGTTTTTAATTTAAAATTATTTTATTCTTTTTATTCTCAGAATTACATTGCTTTTGGGGGGGCTCTTTTTTGGTGCTTCCCTACATATGTTAGGATTCTTTCTAAATCTCTAAATGTGAAATAAATTTAGAAATGTCTAAATTTATAAACTTAAAATATGCTGTGACGGATAGAAAAATAATAGAGTGGGTAGCGTATTTGCCTTGCACTCCATAGACACAAGTTCAATCCTCAGCATCCCATATGCTCTTCCAAGCACCACCAATTGTGCCCACCCCAAAATATGACATATATTTTGGAATATATATTGGAATATATTGGAATACTGATATAGATTGCATTGGAATTTCTAATGTCTTTGGATGTTATGGACATATTAACATTCATTCTTCTACTTCTGATGGATTCTGAAAAATAAAAGATTAATCTGGATTTAACCTAAACTTGACAAGAAGATGGTATTTGTTATGCTATTAATAGTGCACAGTATAAAACTTCAGTTTGCCCATTTCTCCTACCTAATACAACCTTCCACTTGTCATATTTTAGTTGCATTCCTCTCTTTCAAATCCATTGCAAATCATTCCATAAGACTCACTTTGCTTTTCTACTCCCCACTTGGAGGGTGGCTTCTTGTTGGCAAAAGGTGGGTGTAAGAGACTGGTAATTGTTGAATTCCACCTGCATTGGCACATTATTATGGCAGAAACCTGAAGTGCATGCATGAGATGAGAGGTAAAATGGGTACTGTTAGGAGGTACCAGATAAGTGCTACATTCTGTACTCCCACTTAATAAAAAGTACCTCTGGTGATAATAATCACTCTGTAAGGTCAATTTTATAGGCATTTAGCAGGTAGAGAATATGTAACTTGCATCACACAGTTTTCAACTGGTGGGTTTTAAATATTCATCTCAGATGGGGATAGTTGATGCTTCTAAACATAAGCATGAATTTTAGCAAGTGCTCAAAAATGGTAGATGAAATGAGTATAAAGAATAAAATAATGCCAATTATGTATATACTAAAGTGTTACATATCACAACATATGTGATATAGACACATACAGGTGATAAACTATAAGACTGATTTCCTCCTGAATAATGATATAAGTATGATAGTTGAAAATTCATCCTGAGTTCAATCCTCAGTAACAGCATAAAATTTACTGAGCTTTGCCAGGAGAGATCCCTGAGTACAGAACCAGGAGCAAGTCCTGAGCACTGCCAGTATGGCCTAAATGCCAAGATAATAATAATAAAAGTAAAATAAACTTGAAATTTTATTAAACTAGTAATTATTAACATTTGATAAACATATACTATGCCAGGGAAATAGCACAGCAGTAGGCTGTTTGCCTTGCAAGCAGCTGACTGGGGACAGATTCAGGTTCAATTGCTGGCATCGCATCTGATCCCCTGAGCCTGCCAGGAGTGATTTCTTAGTGCAGAGCCAGGAGTAACCCCTGAATGCCTGGTGTGGCCTAAAAATACATAATAATAATAATAATATTTATATTCATTAAACATACACTTAAACCTTTCAATAGGTTAAATCATACAGTACTGGTTATGTATAATATTCACTTTTATTGGTAATGCAGTTTATAGGTCTAGATAAAAATGTGTTCTAATTTGCAGGTCACACCCAGTCACACTTGAAGATCACTACCATCAGTGCTCAGGGGACTATATAAGTATTAGGAATCAAACCCAAACCTCCTGTATGCAAAACTTATACCAAAAGTATTCATTCCATAAAATATTTAATCCAAGGATACAAAACTTCTCAACAAAATATTGTCAGACCAAATTTAACATATTAATTGAATCATCACCAATGTAATTTATGAATGTTGGGCATTAGCATTGAAGAAGTTCCTGTCAACATTATACCATTTTAGCAATATAAAGGATAGAAATATTATCATTCAGATAGCCATAAAAAGCATTTGTAAAACTCTATATTACTTTAGAAGAAAAACACAAAACTACCAAAAAGGTATAGATGAAACCTAATATAATAAAGATTTTCTATGCCAACATCACACCTAACTTTAATGGTAAAACATGCATTTTTTACTTTAATAGTTGAAACAACTATTCACATTTTTGTTACTTACATTTAAAATAATATTGAAAAAAATTAGTCAGAGCAAGTAGAAATTAAAGTCATCCAAGTCAGAAAGGAAGAAATAAAACTGTCACCATTTTCAGACAAGCTTTTGCACATGGTAAACTCTTTAATTTTATTTATACACTAGAATAAGAACACAGGGTTTAGTAAGTTTGGAGGCTACAAAATAGCTTTACAAAAACATGTCATTTCCATATGCAAACAAATTCATAAAAGAGAAAATATTTACAAAGGAAACATAAAGAATGCTTAGAAGTAAATTTAAAACAAGCAATAAAACATATATATTGTATTAAATGAAATAAAAAAAGCCCAAGGATATGAAAATACATTCCTTGTACACAGATTAGAAAAATTAACAT